>NW_027494483.1:0-29033 GCF_021521415.1 Bidens hawaiensis | reverse complement strand
TGTGGTACAACATATATATAATATGCACCCCTTATTTCCTTCGGCTTTCATCTTCTCCGGCCATGGTCGGTTAAGGTGATATGCTACATAGGGACTCATTATAGTCATTGATTATACTATTTTCCTTTAATGCTTACTAGTCTTGTTTATATTGTAAGTAGTTTAGTTTCTAATTCATGTTTTAAAGAGTTCCATGGTATTGGGTATGAAGTCACTAGCCTAGGTTTTATCCCGAGTTGCGAACCGAACCAAAACCGAACTCTTGTTTACTAGTTTTGTTTTAATAGTTAAATAAACATGTTTATGTAAGATTTGAATATTATAACTTCTAAAATCATTTTTATAGTTCTATGGTATTTGGGTATGTGGCAACCATCCTCGGTAACATTCCGAGTCAAGGACCGAACCAAAATTGAACTAAACCGAGTTCACTCGTTTAAGACACACAAGTGTGTTTTGGGCCACCGAAACTCATCTTTTCTTCAAGAATGTATTTTAAACTAATTTTAAGTTATTTTCTCAACATACTTGGTGTGTCGGAATCCAAATTGATCTTATAACAAGTTTGGACCGGTGAAACCAAATACTCGATTAACGGACATTAAGGTTCTTCACAATAGAACAATATGCTTGGTTAAGTCTTTTGATTTTTATTGAGTTATCTCATAACATTTATCACTTTGGAAAGTTGACTTTGAGTTTAGTTAATTATCTAGCTCAAATTGACAAATCTGAACACTCGATTAAAACCCCATTTTGGTATTTATATAACCAAGGGTTTTTGCAATAGTGCAATATAACCCACATAATTACTTGACATAGGGTGAGTATTATTTATGAATGAAATACCAAAACCCGGTTTCGGGTAAACTTACTTTTCAAGAAACATGTCTTTAACTTCTCAAATATTTATATTTTAAACCATAGAATTCATTTATTTAATTTACTTGTCATATTTACTTTAAACTCTTTCAAGACTACCTACTAACTTAAGACCCGTTCAATCAAGGTCTTGCTCATTAAACCGATCTCTGATTATTCATGAATCAATCTTTCAAGTTACTTAGTTAACGTGAGTACATTTCATCCCCCGTTTTCACTTTTATACTTTTGGGGGGTAACATGCATACTTATCCAAAACAAGAACGATTTATAATACTCTATCTTCAAACCACAAACTTTAGGGTGTATGATACTTAGAATACTCGCTCTATTGTGTGTTATATGTTTCATATGCTTTACGTGCACGAGTGTTTATTTTATGATGTTGTGGAACGCTATAAGTATGATCATACGCACCCCTAACTACTTAGCCTTGTGCAAGTAGCATAGGGCATCATTATCTGAGTATGTCGGTTGTTACCGATTAAAAAGGATCCTCTTTTACATATGTTTTACATACCACGATTGATGCTTTTATTTATAGTCTCATATACGTTTGTGGATTTCGCTTATATTATATATACTCAAAAATATGAAATTGCTCACCAACATACGTGTTGACAAATATTATTTTATGCATTATTACAGGTTTGATTATTACTTTACTTGGAGTTTGAGGACGCCATTCTATTTGATACCGCTAGGTTATTAGAAGAATGAACAATATGTATTTCTTGTATTTGTTGTTTATTTGTATGAACGAGATGTACTACTTTTGTGATTGAATGAAATTAATGAGTTGATTAAATATTGTCACTTTAATAGTGTCTTGTGTTCATGGGCAATCCGTTGCACCCCGTCATGTTTAGCCGCCTTTGGTCGGGGGTGTGACATTGAGCCTCAATAAGTATGATCATATGCACCCCTAACTAGCCTTGTGCTAGTAGAATAGGGCCTCATTATTTATGATTTATATACCGCAATTGTTGCTTTTAATTATAATTTCATATACGAATTGTGGATTTTGCCTCATATTATATATACTCAAAAGTATGAAATTGCTCACCAACATACGTGTTGATAAATTATATTTTATACATTGTTACAGGTTTGATTATTGGTTGGTTGGAGTTTGGAAGACACTAAGTTATCTTGAGACCGTTTAGGTTATTAGAAGAATGAACAATTTATTTCTTGCATTTGGTGTTATTTCGTATGAACGATGTTGTGTTACTTTTGATGATTAAATGAAGTGAATGATTTGTTTAAATATAGTCACTTTAATAGTGTCTTGTGTTCTTGAGCAATCCGTTGCACCCCGTCATGTTCCGCCACCTTTGATTGGGGAGTGACATAAATATATATATATATATATATATATCTGTGTGTGTGTGTGTGTGTGGAAAGTATATGCTAGAAACCTCCTCCAGTAGTGAAAACCCTTGAAACTCAAAATGTGCGGTTAAAATGAGGTCACATCTCCAAATCACTTATTTTTAATTCAATAATCATAAAAGTCATATTGGTCTTTTGCATAACTTGTCTCTCTCTTCATGTACCTGACTAATAATGATAAAATCATATTTTTAAATACATTTTCACATTATCTTCAAAACCCATAGTTTCTCTCTCTCTCTCTCCATCTCTATCTTTTTCTGGTGGCTATATGTGGTGGCGGATCTGGTGTGTATGGTGGTTTTCCCCGAACGGTTATTTGTCGTCGTCTATGGCAGTGCTAGTAGTGGTGCCAGAGATGCGGCGAGGAGGGGTGACGCTTGCAGTTTTCCGGCAACAATTAGCCGGCGACGATTCCATTTTTCTGAATAGATCTTGTTTCAACCCCACTATTGTTCCTGGTAACCATCGACTTGTTTCACCCCACCATTTTTTTCATATCTGATCTTTTTTTGAATCTTATTCTTTAATCTAAGAGTTTTTCTGCTTATTTTTTACTTTTAGTTTTACTGATAATAATAGGTGAAATCTGATGTTAAGAACTTAAAGGAAAATCTTGAATGATATATAACTTGAAGAAAAACCTGGGTAGGTGAAATCTTTTTCAAATCTTCAATTTCTGTCCAGAATTTGTTGGTATTTTGACTTTATATTCTAGTTGCTGTTGTTATTAGGGGTACATCTTTGATGAATCAGGTAACAATGTATTATGAATCTTGGGTTTTTTAATAACCCTTATCAAACCTACTTTGCAATTGTTTTATGGTTGTTATTACTTTTTAAATAAGTTAGCAAATAGACTTTGATGAAGGAATGTTGGTGTTTAAGTTATGATAAATTGTTATGACTTTCTGATTTTACCAAAAAAATGATTTTGAACTTTCCATCTATGTATGTGATGTGTTGTAAAACACACTTACTTTCCTTATGATTTTATCATGGTTTTTATGCTTAATTGTTTATTTTATGAAAGTATTGGGGGTTAAGTGCAATAATTTACAAAGTTTAAATGTTAATTGTAGGTTTATGAAAGATGGTGAAAAAAGAGTTAAGTTGAAAGACTTTAGGGGCCTTTTTGGTCAAGTTTTAAAGCTACAACTCAAGGCCCGACCCAAGCCTACAAGTTAGAAGCCTTACATGATATTATATTAAGTTAATTAACTTAGTTTTCAGCCATTATCCAGCCCTAAACCGAAATAAAAAAAAACCCCAACTCCTACATAGTTCCGATCGGCAACAGCAAAGGAGAAGGAAAAAAAGAACTTGTGGAGGCTGTGGTGGCTGTTGTGACGGCTGGAAAGGAAGAAGAACACCAAGGAGAGTCTTGTGCAGCTGCTAGGCATCATAAACACTGATTAACTCAGCTCATAAACCCTAAGTAATCATTCGTAAACTTTGTTTTTTTGTTCAAGAACCCTAACTAGTTGAATTGATCTTTTTCTTTGGATTGTTTTGCAAGTAATTGATTGTTTGACTTTGATTTAGTTATTCTTGGATCTTGAATGAGTTTGATTATGTTTATGTTGATGTTTATGATGTTTTACTTGAATGTTAATGGCTGTCCAAACTTAATGAGTAGCTAATTTTGTTTGTTCTACCTAGGTTTGATGAATATTGTTAGGTTTTGACTAGTAATATGGATTGTTAATGATCATGGCTTAAATTGTTAATGTAAAGTTTGATTTAACAGTAAATTAGATTATGTTTTGTGGCTGTGTTTTGTTTGATTATACCTAATAACCTCGTGCTTTAATTAATTGAATCGGTTTTGATTAGTTGTTGCATGTTTAAGGCTCTTTACTTTGTGTTTAGGGTTTATTTGCAGGAAGTACAACCGTAGGGATAAGTGGGTAAATTAATTAGATAAAATCAGTTGTGAAACACCTTCTTAGAGACCGAGAGGTGATAAGAAGTAAACCCGTCTCATTACTTTTACTTGTTAGAATTAAGATCGTGCGAGAGCGGGTTTTGTTCTTGTCGGGTTTAGATGTTTGAGCGATTAGTTTGTCTAGTTTAAGTTAAGTTGAATCGTTCCTCTATCCTTGGTTGTGTAGTATTTGTTTCCATTAGGCTAGTGTGTCGGTGAGACCGAGAGGTGAGTCGGCATTAGAACACGTTAATAATTTGTTTTCCCGGTTTGTTCTTAAAATCAACTAAGATAAGTTAGAGTTTGTTAGTGAGACCGAGAGGTGATCTGACCTTCTTGAGCGAACCTTAGTTGTGTCATCCTTTAGAACCGGTGTCGTGAGAGTTTTCAATCCATTGTCTTGTCATCTCCTTCAATATGATTCTTACCTAGGTAGACGTTTTTATCACTGCAGTCAAAGTTTCCGAAGTTTTGTCAAAAGTTTTCATTTAGTTAAGTTAAGTAGTTAAATCAAATCTAAAAAAAATTAATTAAATATTTCGGTGAGTCTTGGTTAGAGTTTAGTGATTATAAACGTTTTCATGTGTCTTCGAGTTCGATATCCGGACTTTCCTCATCTGTGCTATACGCGACCAGTACACTTGCCGTTTGTGTGAACTAGGATAGATTGTTTGGTTTTTAAAGCTTAGTTGCGACTTGTGTTTTATTTATATATATATTTTCGCACATCAGTATGTATATATAATGCTTGAGTTTTTTCGATTTGGGTGTTTTTTTCATATATATTTCCCCAAAATTTTAGTGATTTTGTTGGTTCAACACATTGGGGTGTTATACAAAATAATTAAATCTATCATTTTTCGGATCTGTGCAGTTGAAATTGATGTTATAAAACCATAACTCAATCAAAAATTATTTATAATATCTTGTTGAGCATTAATAACCTATGTTTTTTTTTTGTTTTTAAACATATGTTTAATTTAAACAGTTAACATATGTTTTATATTACTTCTAGACCAGAAACCCGCTAAGAGATCGACCTGTGGTGGGATGGATTTCCAAAACGTATGTTTTATAATAGATGTGATGATGACATAAAGAAAAAAAGGAAGATGAGCTGAATTGGATTGACTTAAGATGAAAAAGAAACACATTTTTTTGAAAGAGTGTTTTTTTTATATTGCAGTTCCTCCTAAAATGTATGTTATTTCCGCAGTCACTTGGGGCCGGATTCCTGTTGGTTATCGATATTTTAAAGAAAAAGAGGAAGCTGAGCTGAATTGGATTGAGTTAAGATGAAAAAGAAATATATTTTTTTAAGAGTGTTTATTTTGTAAGAGAGAGTGTGTGATGGTGACATAAAATGTGTGGAGATGTGTAGGAGGGAGAGTGTAATAGTGACATAAAATGTAGGGATAAAAGTGTGTGGATATGTGTAGGAGAGAGAGAGAGATTGATTGTGACATATTTTATTTTTTTTAATAAAAATATACCCCTAAAAGTGGTGAAAGGTTCTTTTAAATCATATCAATTTTTTTACTTTTGATTTTTTTTCATGTTGACTATTATAAAATTCAAATCCTTATTTTTTGTATAGTTTTTTTAATGTTAATAATATCTTCTGAAAGAACAAGAAAGTTTTAAAATTCTTATGATACACCATGCACCTCATCGTTTGACGACCTGCATTACTTAGTCGCCGGAAAACAAATGAGCACAATAATTTAGAGATTTAAATTCTTTAATAGAAAATTTGTTGTTATTAAAATGAGATTCACAAATAAGGAGAAAGAAAGTAATGGTGTCATAAAATAATATATGTGATGATTACATAAAGTATTGGAAGTGATTGTGACGTATTTTATTTTAATTTTTTTAATAAAAATACACCTTTAAAGGTGATGGGGTCATATCACATTTTTTTACTTTTGATATCTTTTCATGATAACTATTTAAGTACTTCAAATCCTTATTGATTTATGTATAGTTTATTTTACATTAATAACATCTTAATAAATAAGAAAGTTGGAGATATAGGATTTAAAGTTTAATTTATTAGTAATATTGGTGAATTAGATAGATAGAAAAATTGGATAATAACATTTCGGTACAAAAAAAAATACCATACGTTTTTGCATATTTAAAAATATGAATACAAACGTAACGTATGTTTAAAAAACATACGTTTTTGCATGTTAAAACATGTTTCTTTGACAACAGTAACATACGTTTAAAAAACAAACTCTTAAGACCACCCCGTCCCGCCGTCTTTTTTTCCCGTACAAATAGTTGAAGATATAGTACAAAATTCAAGATTTCTTTATGAATCGCAACAAAAACCAGAGAAAAGTTTAAATCTTTTTAAGAGCCAACGATAAAAAGAAAAATGAAGCTCTTTTTCTACTCTAAAATAACAAATTTCTAAAGATGTAAAATAATATCCAAAAATAAACAAAATTTCTAAAAACATCTTAGAAAAAACTAAAGTATTAAAACGACCAAATCTGAACTTTGTCCACATAGTACCTTAAAATAGAAAAAAACTAAAAACGACGAGATCTTAGCAGCTTTCATCCATAAATTCTTGTTAAGAACTTTGTCAATATAAAATATCCATATCTGAACCTTTCGTAGAGGAAAATCACCGGATCAAGTGGTAAACGATTGGCTTGCGACTTCCGGCAACGACGGTGGCCGTGAATCCGTTTTGTGGATATGGATATGGGTTTTGGATCGTTTCGATATGCTTTGGATCGTGGTTTTGATTAACATCATCATATTTAAATTCTTGTTTGTTGTGTGAATGAAAGATGAAGGAAGAGAGAGAGAGAGAGTTGTGGTTTGAATAATGAAAAGAGAATGAAAGATAAAGGAAGAGAGAGAGTCGTGGTTTGAATAATGAAAAGAGAAAGAGAGAGGACTAGAATTTAAGATGAAGGAAAATGCATTAAATAACATAAAGCAGAATATACAAAATTACAATGTTGCCCTTTTGTATATTTTTAATACATTTTTAATATGATAATATTATTTATTTTAATCATTCAGTCTCAACCATTCATTCATCAAGATCAATGGCTAGTATAGAGTTTTCAGGGTTTTCACAACTGGTATATAAAGAGGCATTAACATCGAAAATTTGATACCGGAAATCCAAAACATTTACGAAAGAGCTTGTAGCACATTAATATTATTGTATGTAAAAATGTAATCCTCCTTATGAGATTGAGGGTTCATGTCTCATAATAGATAATGGATATGTTGTAAATTTCAGAGTATTGTTAGTTGGTGTGTATTAGACGTTCTAGAAAAGAAAAAAGAAAGCTAGAATATTAAATTGTTTGTACAACGATGCGTTACCAATAATTTGTCTCTTGTGCATCCAACCATCCCATGTCTTTGTTGCTATAATTATGCTTTTTCTACATTTGAGCCCAAAACCAAATCCTTAGTACGTTTTGACATGATTTGATTTCAAGAAAGTAAAAGCGCTACTCAAGATTTAACAGATTTTAACTTACGGTAAAAAAATCTGCTAAAATCGAGCGTAAGAGCACCCATAGTGCTCGTGTTGTGAGTGTGGTTTGTGTGACTTGGATCACGGACATACTAAAGAGATGGTGGTAGGAGTGATGTGGATAAAAGTCCGTGGAGCCAAGTTTGTGTAGCTTGACTAGAAGACCGACGGGTTGTGGGTCACCCGCACTCACACACACACACATATATCTATATATATTCTTTTAATATTATTTTAATATGGTTCGTAAAGGTTTGGTGTTGTGGAAGAAAGTATGGGTGTACAAGAAACCGATTCGAAACCTAACAAAAAACCGACAGTTAGGTTTTACGTTTTTGTAAAGATTGAACCGAATTCAAATTATTATTTTTTTTATTATTTACTTTAAGTAATTTACAAAAAATTTAATAAATATGTAACTCAAATATTCTTGGTCAAATGTATAATAGCCAATAATAAGCAATTAACAAAATTACTTATATCTAAATGTAAATTCATTATTTCCGGCCTAAAGTTTTCAAGCTCACATGACAAAAGCCGAAAAAACAGGAACCCAACATTTTTAAAAATTCAAAAACCCCAAAGTTTTGGTTTAGCCCAAAGTCACATCATGCACACTAGAGGTGTTCGTGGTTCGGTTTCAAACCGTGAAACCGCCCGAATTGATCATTGGTTCGGTTTCACGGTTGGTTTGTTACTTACTTTTCGGTCGGTCGGTTTCGATATATTCAAACCGTAGCGAACGGTTTGGTTTACGGTTTATACGAAAACCAACCGTATAAAACCGAACCGGATCGTACGAATTTATTATTAAATTTATAAATATTTTATTTTATATTGTATATATGTGAGATATTATTACACATAATTAAAATTAAATTTATTTTAACCATATTAAAACCAGATTAAATGAAAAGTGCCTAGTACTAACTTACGAAGTAGTCTAAGTCTATTCTTAAATCTTAACAGTGTAAGTCGGCTCTCTTCTTTGTAATTTTTTTGAATTCAAGTCCCAACACTAAAACATTAATTATGGAGTTTCTCTTGGAAAAACTTTTGTTTTATTCGATTGTGGATAACCTTGAAAACCAGTTGAATTTTGTAAATTACGAGCAGCTTTGTATATGGCGGCATGCCTTATTTCGGCCCATCTGTACAACGAGCCCAAACCATGAAACCAAATCGAAACAAAACCATTACTAACGATTTAATTTGGTTCGGTTAAAGGGTTCAATGGTTTGGTTTTGGTTTACAAAATAAAAAACCGTTATTAACGATTTGATGCACGATTTAGCCTAAAAACCGTGAAAACCGGACCGTGAGCAACTCTAATGCACACCTTTAAGTTAAGAAAGTGAAGGCTTTAAACAAAAGTTTGGAATTTAAAATCTGACTGTGTAAGAAGTAAGGGGGGCTTTATAGGTTTTGGGAAAGAAATAGAGGGTGGTTAATGTAATATTAAGTCATTAAAAATAATAATAATAATAATAATAATAATAATAATAATAATATGATTAAAAGAAAAGCATCGCACCCAAGTCATGCGATTCTCCTCCATCTCTCCATCCTGATCGCTGATTCTACCAATAGGTATGTATGATTCATGATTTGTATATCATTATTATTATTATTAACTCTTGAATTATAATTAGAATCTATCTATATTATTATTAATCTTTGTAGCGTCTAATTTGTTTAGGGTTTTTTTTGGGCGTTTTTACTTATGTGTTAAAAATTAATTGATGCTATTCGGGTATTTGATTTTCTTTATGTTGGTTCAATTTGTTGCCTTCAAGTTTTTGTCTAATTGAATGTGACTATGTGAAATATGTAAATCAACACAATATATTTGTTTGAGTGTTCGTGTTCGTGTTCGTTTACAGGCCTAGGTATAGGTGTGTATCAATGAATTATACAGTATTTTCTTTCATCAAGTGTGGTTTGTGTATTATAATCGTATCGGAAGTACAACCCTAATGTCGCCTTCAAGATAATTGGGTCTAGGAAATTCATGATTGAGATTGGATGGAGTGTCTTATTCCATGCTCGTTTAACAACTAGTATTTGTGTACTTCAGTCAGATTCTTAAATATGGGTCAAAGTGCTTCAATTAGATGTTTAACAGTCTGATTGAAATGCACACATATTGGTTGTTAAACGGGGCCTTGAATAAACATCCCATCTTCGTTCTTAAATATGAAGTTCTATGGTCCAAACATCTCAAAGCCGATGTGATTATGAAACATAAAACTACTTTATACCATGGCTTACCAAGAAAATACTGCATGATACACTGATATGCAGTATGCACATAAACCCCCCTTCAATTCAACTATACTAATTTTGGCTATATTACTCGGTCATTTGCATACTTTTTAATAAACCCCAAGCCTTCGTAGTCCTCTAATTTGGTTCTGGCAATGATAAAATATTTGAGTAACGTTAATTCGATTATAATATCTATATATAAACAATGACATCCAGAAACCAATCGGTTATGGTTAATCAGTTTTACATGTTGATTCGGGTCGGTTAAGCGTGAACTGGAATTGGTTGTGAAATGTTTTGATCTGACAAAAAAGCCCAAAAAATGTAATGGGCCTCAAAAGTTTAGGCTTGTAACTTTTTAACTACTTGATAAATTGTTAATACTTATTAGACATTTGGGCTTGAATAATTTATGTTTTGTCATTTGGCATTTTTATATATTGCATAGCATTCAAGAAATAGTTATATGCAGATAGTGGGTTGGGTCGTTTAACCGTGTTGTCACTAAATTGTGGGTCGGTTCGGTTTTGTCGGATATGGTAATATGAATAACCAAAACAACCTGCTAATTTTGGTTTCCAAAAAAAGTATCCAAAACCGTCCCATCAGAAGTTAGTTACGCTTGGTTAACTCGGTTATGTGTCGATTAATTTGGTTTTATGCACACCCCTAAACCTAACGACCAACAAAATTAAAATATATAGCCACTCGCATTGTTTATCTTTATAGTTTATGCAATGAAAGTTTTTTTAAAATTCACCATATAATATTATATACGACTTGTAAGCTTACGTGTCAGTCAGTGGTTTCCATAAACAGAAACGCATCCAATGGAGAAAAAAACAGCTTCTAGTTTATTTGTTAATGATGGTTCGTTTATGGAGCGGTTTAAACAACTTCAACAAGAAAAGGAATCTAAACCAGAGCCAACTTTATCAGGGCCCACAAAATCTAAGCCTGATATAAGTAATAGTGGCTCTAAAGCTAGTGATTCATTCAAAGTCAACAAAAGTTCAACAGGAAAGCTTGCGTTCAGCCTGAAACAGAAGTCAAAACTTGTGGCTCCAGCTGTCAAGTTAAGTGAAGATGAGGATGAAGATGAAAATGGGCCAATAAAGAGGCAGAAGGTGGACCAGTTTGATGTTTCAGAACAGCCACTAAAACAAGTTGTTGGTAATTGCAGCTTTTGTTATGCTATTATTTTCTCATCGACTATTTTCCAACGTATACATAAATTTTATAGAAGTGAATTTTTTTTGTTAGAGCATCACCAACGGTGCGTTTTTGCTCATTTTAGAGGCCTAGGTAGCCCTGTTTTACTGTTTTTCACCATTGCGGTTAATTGTTTTGAGAGGTGTTAAGAGGCCTCTTGATTTTGGCTAAGAACTAGAAAAACCGGATGGTGGTGGGGTGGGTCGATGGCAGGTGGTGGGGGGGAGGTGGGTGATAATTGTATAATAAGTATATGCGTGTGTGTATTGTATATAAATAATTTTGTTTTTAAATTTATACTTTATAGTATAACAAATTAAAGATTAATAAACTTTATGCTTTAAAACTTAATAATCTATTTTTTATACTATAATTTATAACTTTTAAAATTTTAAATTTCCCTCAAACAGCTGCTTTTTCATATTTCAGACGTTTATGAATTTTGAAGTATTATTAAATTAAAGATTTGTTAATTATAAATTTAAATTTCAATAATCTATAATTTTTACGGGTAGTTTATATTTTTAATTACTTATTTATGTAGTTAACTTAAATAATAAAAGATTGGTAATTAAAGTAAATGTAAAAGGTGGTGATGATGTGGCAATGTTTTTGGGTATTTTTGAAAAAATAATGTTTTGCTGATGCGGTGGCTGACTAGTCACGGATTAAAGGTTTGTTGTTGTGGATGGTGGTTGGTTAAAATGGTGTGAAGAGGACAAAACATTTTTGAATTACTTTTGTCTGATGAATGCAGCTAATAATGGAAAGAGATGTTGAGCTAATACATAATGCTCTTGATTTAACCGGTTCTTAAGTGAAATGCAGCAGTACCAAGTGACCCCATTGTAAAGAAGGCTGCAGACAATTTAGCAACTTTTGTCGCAAAAAACGGAAGGCAGATTGAGCATATAACACGTCAAAAGAACCCTGGAGATACCCCTTTCAAGTATGTTTGTTATAGTTATTATTATATTTGGATCTTTCCGTATGTGCAGTCAAATAATTCTTTATCGCTCACGATTTAAAATATGTTAACATTGTTTTTTTGACTTGTAAACAGCTTCCTATTTGATGAAAGCTGTGCTGATTATAAATATTATGAATATCGGCTTGCAGAAGAGGAAAAGATTCTGGGAAAATCTGTGGACTCCCAAATAGCAAATACTGGTTTGTGCAATAGGCCTAACTGTTATTATATACTGTTATTCATTTTGGGTTTTTTTCAGTGGTAACCTAAGAACCGAACAGAATTCTTATTCAGTTCAGTTTCGGTTAATAACTGAATAAACCAATATCAATTGAATTGATTTTTTACTAAAAATTAATTGACTTCTTTAATTTTTATCATAATTCACTAGTAATATGTAAAGACAAGTTGATTTGGTGTAACATTGTTTATTAACTAGTTTAATTAATTATTTTATAAAGGTAAAGTTTATTTGGTATATTTTTTTTATTAAGTGACGAGTATTATTAGTTATTATATAAAGATACGTTAATTTTTTTTATTAACTAACTAATTTAATTAATTTAAAGTACTGTATAAAGATTAAAAGTATTGGGATATATGACATTTTCTTAAAAGAAAAGATATGTGATATATGGAAATTCAGAATTTGCATACCAAAAATTGAACCAAAAACGGGATATTTGGTTTCAAAACTGAACCGAATAATAATGTTTAATGCGGGTTATTCGGTTCTTTTTGTGGTTCCCGATTGGTTTAGTTTTCGGTTTATTTGGTTTCAAATCGAATAATGAACACCCCTACTGAAAACAGGGCATGATACATAGACTGTAGAATTTGGTCTATTTATTATTTGTTTAATTTTTGTATGATTGAACCTTATATGTACTTTCAAAGTGTATGCTCTTTAGATCATTTGTTCATTGAGTTTAGACAGTGATTTTTTTTCATTGTAGTTCACTCTTATCATTTGCACAAAATTTATGTATAAGTGTTCAATGTTTACAAATAATATAATCTTTGTAAGCTATTACAACAGGTGGTACCAAGACTATTGCAACCAATAGCTCTCAAAGATCACATCAGCAACATCCAAATTACCAGACCCCTGCTTCAGCGTTATTTGACGCTACTGAAAGTGCACAGTCGGATCATCGTAATTGACTTGTTTTCGTTGGTTACTTTCATGCCTTGAAATTTTAGATTTCTTATAAGATGTTTGAATTAATTAATCTACGGTTGCAATGAAAATGTGTAATGTAGGTGAAGCCACTGCCCCGTCAGCATCAGACCCAATAGCTATGATGGAATTTTATATGAAAAAGGCTGCGCAAGAAGAAAAGAAAAGACGGCCTAAACACTCCAAAGACGAGATGCCACCTCCTGCTTCTCTCCTAGGTAGGGTTTATGGTTTTCATTTTCCAGTTTTCATACTAATGGAAATATATATATATATATATATATATAGTTATATAATCATATAATTGCACAAGTACAGGTGATGGTAAAAGGGGTCATCATATGGGTGATTATATACCTCTAGAAGAGCTTGACAAATTCATGGCCAGCTGTAATGATGCTGCTGCACAGAAAGCCGCCAAGGAGGCGGCACAAAGGGCGCGAATTCAGGCTGACAATGTTGGTCATAAACTTTTATCCAAAATGGGTTGGAAAGAAGGTAAAGTTAATATGCATTTTGTTATCATATTTAGTGCATAAATTGTTGATAGTATTAATGGCGATTGTAACCTTGACCCGTGTTTATAAATGCAGGTGAAGGGCTTGGGAGCTCTAGAAGTGGGATAGCTGATCCAGTAATGGCGGGTAGTGTGAAGAAGGATAATTTGGGTGTCGGTGCATCTCAATCGGGTGAGGTAACACCCGATGATGATATCTATGAGCAGTATAAGAAGCGTATGATGCTTGGTTACAAACACAGACCAAATCCACTGGTTAGAATACAATTCTTTTTCTCTTATTTGATCGTTTGATACAACAAATTAGCATTTTACGTAAATAACCTCTAAAATCATTCTTGAGTACATTAGATGGTCTCTTGATCATGTTTACTAATTAAATGAGATATCTAATATTTTTGTTTTGCAGGGTAATCCTCGGAAAGCGTATTACTGAGCAATACGAAGCGGAAGGGCTTAAGCTGTTCTGAAGAAATTGTTCTGAAAGAGAAAGAAAGTAGAAATTTGTTTACATGTTTTAAATAATTTGTACCTTGTGACAAAAATGGGAATTGATGTGTGTTGCTTTTGACCATGTATTTTGTTGGTTTTATTTTATGGATTATGGTTGAACTCTTCTTTCACTTTCTGCATTAGTCTTACGATTAAGGTTAATGATAGAGCTTGAATCATCACTTTTGACACTCGTGAAGATAATCAAATTTTTACTATAAATTTTTACAATAGATAATTGATTGAACAATAAAAACTGAAAATAATTTAGCAAGTTTAAAATCAATATGAGAAAATATGCCTTCTTTCGGTTTCAGGTTTCCATGAATGTTACAGTTAATGTTTGAACTGAGATGAACAATAGATAAAGTTCGTGTTTATGTAAACGATTGCGATAATTGAAGATCAAGTACTTGGATTATATAACGCAAGGTAATCACTCAAATACCAATTAGATTATCTAATCCCGAGTCCCTCCCAATTAATCTCGGTTACATACAAAACCAATAATTGACGGCTTAGAACACGAATTCAATAAACTAACAAATTAACAATCAATTCATCAACACCATAATAATTTAAGCAATAAGATCAAACTAATATCTCAGAAATTGTCTAAACATTCAACCAAGCAAACATAATAAACCTTACAATCCGAGGGAAAACACAAAGGAGTTTAGCCGAGCATGATTCGGTTCATCATCTCTTCGATTATAGTAATCACATGAATCAAAAACAAGTATTCACTGATTACACAACTCACAATTGATTGATAGATATGTCAAAAAGACACCCAAAAACCCAATAAAATATGCTGAAAACGGCAGTTACGACTGCCGGACCGTGGCCCACGGTTCACACCGTGGGTCACGGTCCCTCCACGGTGGTCCAAGAACCCACACCGTGGGCCACGGTCCCTCCACGGTGGTCCAAGAACCCACGGTACGGTGTAAACTGTTGTTTTTGAGCTGGGTTAACCGTGAGCCACGGTGGAACACTTGCTCAAGTTCTTGTTTTCTTCATATCTTTCTCGTTTCAACTCCGTTTTCTTCGCCATTTTCGCCCACGTTCTCGTGATTTCATCCTCTATCTCATCATACCTGCAAATAACCACACAACAGTAGTTATCCATTTCACACGAAATTAACACTTAATGCATGGTTTTTTATATCAATTAAGCACACTTAGGTGTAGGGGTGTTAATCGGGTCAACCCGATCGGGTTTCGGGTTAATCGGGTCGTGTTAGTCGGGTTTTTCTTAAAAAAAATATAACCCGCAACCCGACCCTATTAAGGTTCGGGTTAGTCGGGTTCGGGTTATTCGGGTTTCGGGTTTGTCGGGTCGGGTTTGTCGGGTTAATCGGGTTGACCATGTTACTTTATAATTTTAAGTTGTTTTATGTGTTTGTAACTTGTAGGCTTCAAAATTTCTCATTCCACTTAATTTTCAATTTCTTTTACAAGTAATTATCTTATAATTTCACATATAAACCTATGAACGAACCGAACAAACATGAACAAAGGCATGTCTTATTCTTTCATTTAACTTTTAACGAAAACGAACACTTAATTGAACAAATATCTGTGTTCATGATTGTTCATTTAAAATCTAAACGAAGAACTCATGAACATAAATGAACATAATTTAACAAAGATAAATGAACACGAAGGAACATATATGTACATACATTAACGAACACAAACATACATTAACAAACATAAATGAACGCATTTAAATAAACACAAACAAACAAACAAATATAAAACATATTAGGGTGATATAATTACTAAATGTAATTAGTATTTACTAATTTTCTATTAATATGTAAACGAACATGAACGAACGTAATCAAACTTAAATGAACGATCATAAACAAACATTCACAAACATAGATGAACGATTGAAATATGTGTTCATGTTCGTTCGTTTAATTAAATGAAAACAACATAAATGAACTTTCCACCGAACGGTTCATGAACACAACATTATTGCCTCTATGATGCTTATTTCACCTTTTAATCATTGTATTTAAAGTTAAGTATAACCACTAATCGGGTTATTCGGGTTAACCCGAAACCCGACTTTTTCCCAAAAATGAACCCGAAACCCGACCCTATTAACAATTCGGGTTATTCGGTTTGACCCGAATAACCCGATTAATACTTTTTGACCTGATTTAACCCGACCCGAATTTGATTATTCGGGTTTGGGTCGGGTCGGGTTAATCGGGTTCGGGTATTTTGGACACCCCTACTTACGGGTCATCCTCCGATGCACCCGTCACATCCCCACACTTAACCGTTGCTTGCCCCCAAGCAACATATCAACACAAACTTTTTATTACTTTCAACTTGTAACCACCAATCTTACCACAATTCCGGTTCTGTTAAAGTCCCAAGTCATACCCTATTCCCTTATTTTTATCGGTTGAACTACTTCACTTGACTTTCCATTTAAACCATAGATTTCTAACCAAACCTAACATGCTTTCGGTTTTTACCTATACATAACACACATTTACACATTAACCTTTTCTTGGTGATCATCCATACATTTCACATTTAATCAATTCTCCTCGCATACGCTTGTACAATCATCAAATCTCCACCTACATAAATGCTTTGACATGAATGCAAATCAAGAGGGCTTAAAACGGGTTATAATGGGGCCAAGTGTAAGGGTATGGAAGGGAATATTGAAAGTAGCTCAAGCGATCCGATCCGACTTATTACAATCACACTAAGTAACAATGAAATAATCAACTATATACATCACTAACATCATCTTTTTTTTAAACTAATATAATACTTGAACATTGCATACTTAAACATTGCAACTCTAATACAAACTTTTTTTTGAACTAATATAATACTTGAACATTGCATACTTAAACATTGCAACTCTAATACAAACCTTTTTTTTTGTCAGCATAATAAACATAATGCTTAACATATCTAATTGATAAATACTAAAACAATTACATAGAAACCTATTAAGTCGGATCGTTTCGCAATATAACACAAGGGTTGATTAAATAAAAGAATAGGCCCAATAAGGTTTTCTAAAGGAACCAACCCCCACCCCTCTCATATCCTCCCTCATATATGTAATGTATGAGACCCAGCCCCTCAAAACCCACACTATCGCTCATCCAGACGAGGCTTAACCTAAGTGCCTCTACCACTTTTGCACTTATGCCAGGCTAAGATCTCGAAATGCACTAATTGTACAAGTTCTATTGGAGAATATCAACCTTCTCACCAATCATTACGTTATCAATTCTCAAGTATAAACGAACATATTATGCAAGTTATTACACCGAAAGCATGCTAACCTTGACTAGAATAATACATAACCTCCTTCCTTTTTTAAAACAACTAGACAAACATGTCTTTTAGGGAATTGTGACAATGAAAAAGGACCAAAACCTTACCCCGCCATCTTACCACTTTCCGATTTTCTTTTAAATTTTTTTTAAAAAAAATTATTTTTTATTTTTATTTTTATTTTTATTTTTTTGAAAATTTTGAAAAGGGAAATTCCCCCTTCCCCACACTTGGGATACATTGTCCCCAATGTATGGTTTTGAGAAAATAAAAAACAAAGACACTACTAAGTAAAACTCCACTTCCTTCCATGAAAAACCCGGGTTGTTCCCAACACAGTGTCGAAGAGAAATCCATAAGAATTTTCCCACATTTGGTTTTTGCTAAGATGGTAGCTTAAAATACCACTAATAACAAACAAACTAGAAATTATAATGCAAAATAAAAATTAAAATATACAAAATGTACAATTACCACATTTTTGAAACTTTTATGACATTTAAGGTGGGTGACTGACCCACTCCCGTGCAGCTTTCTCGTTATAAGTACGCTCCTTTTCAAGCAATTGTTGCCAGTCTTCCGGCAAACCAGGGTCAGGCCCGAACATCCTCATCCTCCACCATGGATCATTTAAGTTAGGTGGATGTCTCATTTTCGTCTTTTTTGGTCGGCTACCTTTTTCTGTCGCCTTCTCACTCTGTTGATGTTCAAATTCTTTCTTCTCAACTAACCTGTTAATCACAAAACACTCCACTTTCGTGTGACCCTTGCTCAAGGATACACACTTGTTAACAAAATCCGCCTTTAGGCTTTCCTTGTCAACAAAAGAGTTAGTATTATTTTCAAATAATAATAATCGTTTATCACGATTCCCACACTTTATTCCCAGTGTCCCCCTTGGCACAATAAATCACTGCAAGTGAAGTGGCAAGGAAGGCTCTACCCAATATGACTGTGGGTTGCGTGTTAGTTACATTTTTAGCATAATCAAGTACTAAAAAGTCAACTGGGTAACAGATTCCTCCACATGTACCATCACATTATTTAGCATGCATCGGGGAAGTGTATGGGTTTGATCCGCTAAAACCACGGTGGTGTTTACTTTTTGTAGTGGACCAAACTCATACTGATCATATAAACTACCGGGCATGATACTAACACAAGCTCCAAGATCTAGCAGTGCCCGATTAGTTTTAAATTCACCAATTTGGATTGATAAAAGGGGCACTCCTGGGTCTTGAAGTTTACTCGGGATAATATTATTATCAACCCTCTCATCCCTTATTTTGGTTAATTTGTCATTGAAACATTTATCACAAGAACAATTTTCACAAAAAGATGTTTCATTCGGTTGTAATTCAGAGTTATTTTGAAAAAAATTTCATAATTAACCACAATTTCAATCTCATCACTAATATCTTCCACCACCCCCTCAACAAACTGTGGTGTTGGGTCAACTTGAACACTAGAAATTTCAAAATTAGGTAAAAGACATATGCACGATGTTCCCCTTCTTTAAACTCGAGCTGTTTTTCTTCAAATTCGCCACATCGGTTGCAAGTTGACCTATTTGAGTGATCAACGATTGGATGGCTTTGTCACGGACTTCATCCTTTTGCATGCGCACTTCATTAAGTCGATTTCTCCTTTGCATGTCTTGTTGCATCATCTTTAACATGTCCAGAACTTCATTCCCATTTGACCCAATTTGACCGCCACCCCCTTGACCTTGAAACCCCTTGATTTTTATATTGTTGGAAAGGAACATAATTTCCTTGATTTCCTTGAAAATTCGGGTTAGATTGAGTAGCCGGGTTTCCATATCGAAAATTTGGGTGATTTCTTAACCCGGGGTGGTAGGTGTTGGAGTTCATGTTGTAATTCCTACCACCTCCCCCCTTGAAGTGCATTCACCTCTTCCACCGGTGCTTGACCTACCACACACACCTCCAAAGCATGACCCAACTAGTTACAATTTGTACAAACATTAATTACCTGATTAGTGGTTTGTACATTTTCTTCTTCCACGGCTTGCACTTGAGGTCTACCAATCGTCGGTCTTGCTCTTCGTCCGGTTTGGGCCTTTCTCTTTGAAGCGACCGCTATTTGTTCCAAATATGCCCAATCAACTTGTTCATAATTGGTACCAAATGTACCATTCATGATCGACCTCAAATCTCGTTCATCCTCCATACTTAACCCCTCATGAAAAGCATTTAATAATTCCCAAAGCGCGATACCATGATGAGGAAAATTTTTAATCATCATGTTAAACCTCTCGAATGCTTCATGAAACATTTCCCCCTATTGTTGTTGGAAGGTTCTCAAACTTCTTCTCGCATCGTTGGTCTTTTGGGCCGTATAGAATTCTTCCAAAAATCTTTGTTGCATTTCGGCCCAAGTATAAATAGACGCGGAAGGCAAAGTGTATAACCATCTCTTTGCCTTGTCTTCCAATGAAAACTGAAATAGAACCAACTTATCCTCATCCGATGTAAAACCTTGACCCCCAATTGTGTTGCAAATGGAGTCATATGCCTGCAAGTGGAAGTAAGGTTCCTCCGTTGCAAGACCCTTATACTTCGGAAGACTTTGAAGTGAATTTGTTCTCACCTCGAATGTCCTCCCTTGTTGATTGTGAGGAATAACCACCGGAGACGGATTATTAGTAATCACCGGTCGGAAATGGGCTTCAATCCCCCTAACCATCTCTCTTGGATGCCTTCTTGGTACCCCCCATTGGTAATCTTGGGTTGACCATTTGCCTATAAACGGGCCATGGTTGCGCAAATTATTGTTGAAACTGTGGTTGGGGCATTTGTTGTTGAAATTGTTGATCTTGAGGTTGCCCTTGTGGTTGTTGAATAATCGGTAGCGGTTGAACTTGTTGATTAACAACAAGCGGTGGTTGTTGTTGAGCTTGTTGTATAACTGGCGGTTGTTGAACGTGTTTTTGGACAACCGGCGATGGTTGTTGTCGATTAAGCTCTTGCAACGGTTCCGATTGTTGCCATTGACCATAACCAAAATTTCCCTGATTTACCCTTTTGCTTCCATCACCTCCCACGTAGTAAACTTCCACTTCATACCCCTCAAATTCACTGTCAAACCCGTATCCGTATCCGTCACCTTGTGATCTTGAATGTTGCATGAAAGGTTTGGGTTGGTATTGGTAGCTTGATTTTGTTTGATGAAAGGTTGGTTGTTGATGTAGTTGAGATGATGATGCACCAAAGTTAGGAAAAAGGTTGGTAATAGGTAGTAATGTTGATGATGTTGAGTATGTGTATTGAACAGTGATGGGTTCGGTTGTGTGAGGTGGCAATTCACTTGATGATGTAGGTATATTAGTGGTGATCGGTGGAGGTGGATTTGGTGGAGGTGTGGTTGGAATTGTTTTGACCTGAAGTGGGAACTGGTGAATCCATGTTGCTGTTTGATGCGATTGGAGAACAAGAAGCTTGTTCTCTCTAAGTAAAACTCGGTTTTTTCGAAGTGTTCTGTCAATCTCGGGATCAATAACTAGCGGTGATGACCTGTTAGAGCCTCTAGTATGCATGCATCTAAAGGTACCTGCACACTAACACAACCAGGGTAAACCTAAAAATAACAAATAAAAACTACTAAAGCTAACACACGTTGCGCACTACTCCCCAGCAACGGCGCCAAAATTTGACGTGAGGTCGAAGACTTACTCAAAAATAAACCGATTACAACTAATTAGATAGCGGAAAGCGGGTATCGAACACAGTGAGTATGTGGAAAATGCGTTACTGAGTAGCTATAAAAATTATCTAAATTAAACTAAGTGCAAAAATTAAATTCAGTGATTTGGTGTTTGATGTGATTTAACAATAAGAACTAAAAACAATTTTGCAAGTTTAAAATTATATGAGAAAATATGTCTTCCCTCGGTTTCAGGTTCCATTAATGTCACAGTTAATGTTTGAACTGAGATGAACAATAGATAAAGTTCGTGTTTATGTAAACGATTGCGATAAATGAAGATCAATTACTTGATTATATAACGCAAGGTAATCACTCAATTACCAATTAGATTATCTAATCCCGAGTCCCTCCCAATTAATCTCGATTACATACAAAACCAAGAATTGACAGCTTAGAACACGAATTCAATAAACTAACAAATTAACAATCAATTCATCAACACCATAATAATTTATTCAATAAGATCAAACTAATATCTCAGAAATTGTCTAAACATTCAACCAAACAAACATAATAAACCTTACAATCCGAGGGAAAACACAAAAGAGTTCAGCCGAGCATGATTCGGTTCATCATCCCTTCGATTATAGTAATCAAATGAATCAAAAACAAGTATTCAATGGTTACATAACTCACAATTGATGTTATTGAACCCCCAAGATCGCCCCTAGTCGTTCTCCAATGATAGATATGTCAAAAGACACCCAAAAACCCAATAAAAAATGCTAAAAACGGTAGTTACGACTGCCGGACCGTGGCCCACGGTTCACACCGTGGGTCACGGTCCCTCCACGGTGGTCCAATAATCCACGGTACGATGTAAACTGTAGTTTTTGAGCTGGGTAGACCGTGGGCCACGGTTTTGACCGTGGGCCACGGTGGAACACTTGCTCAAGTTCTTGTTTTCTTCATATCTTTCTCGTTTTAACTCCGTTTTCACACCGTGGGCCACGGTCCCTCCACGGTGGTCCAAGAAACCACGGTACGGTTTAAACTGTTGTTTTTGAGCTGGGTTGTCCGTGGGCCACGGTTTTGACCGTGGGCCATGGTGGAACACTTGCTCAAGTTCTTGTTTTCTTCTTATCTTTCTCGATTCAACTCCGTTTTCTTCGTCGTTTTCGCCCACGTTCTCGTGATTTCATCCTCTATCTCATCATACCTGCAAATAACCACACAACACTAGTTATTCATTTCCCACAAAATTAACACTTAATGCATGGATTTTAATATCAAATTAAGCACACTTACGAGTCATCCTCTAATGCACCCGTCAGGTATGTGGGTTGATTTAAGTTTGGTTTAATGTAAGTGCTAATATGCACATCTTTTGTATCTTCACAACATGATGTAATGTAATAGTTTTTGTATCCTGATGTAAGTGCCAAATATTCACATCTTTTTGTATATGCACAATATGTTTATCCATCACTACACAAAGTATTGACTAAACAAAATCAAACTTTAACACAATCTGACCATAGTTGACTACACATAGTCAAACAAAATATATCACGCAAACTCAAAACTTAGACTCATCCAAACAATTGACAAACGTTGACACTTCAAAATATACATACTTCATAATTTACATAACATTAACATCATTAGTTCAAAATACACAACCATTACCTAATCAAATCAAGTGATCCCACAAGTTCAAATTACATAACCAAAAGACTTAACAAAAGCCATATTAAACAAGCACCAAGACAACATCTTAACAAGCACAAAAGCCATTAAGCTGCCTTTTTCCCCTTCTTCTTAAGTGGGCCTGTGCATGTCCTCACATTATGGCCAGTGCTCCCACACCTGCTACATGCTCCTAAGGTGTTCTTTCTTGTCAATTTGCTTGTTGTTGGTACATCATCTTTTTACACAACTGACCGTCTACCTGCCTTAGTGTGATGCTTGGGGTGCTACGATGGATGTAAGAGCCTCATATTTTGTCCACAAAGACATCCCATTTATTGGATTAATTTTAAAGGAGTAAACCAACTTCCACCTATCTATCGTGTGCATCGGGTGAACCCAACTTTCTAATGCCCCTACCCTTTCTCCATTAGCAGCCATGATCCAAAGTGCAGACACATCATGTCTGCATGGCAAACCTGTACAGAGTATATTATCAGATTAAGCATTTTTCCTGGTGAATTCAAACCACAACCAAATATACTAGACATACATGTAATTTCCCAGCCCCTGCAACTACAAGTCCTCATTGCCAAATTCACAACATGTGGATCAGTGGGTTTACCACTAACTTCATATATATCCCCTCCATTCCACTGCACATGTGACATGGTAGTGATTTGCCTGTTTCTGGATTGTTGTAAACAATTCGGTGGCCCTAGGTGTCAGCAAGCCTTCACTTTTTATCAATAATTACCAAGCATAGTAACAATCCTCCTCATTAGATGCTCCTTTACATACTCAAGTGCAGATATTATGGGTCCGCCCCTGCCTTCCACTATCTTGCCATTGTAAACCTCACACATATTGTTAATCATTACATCAGAAGTTTCCCTTCCTAAGATCAAAGTTGAAGATGCATACCAAATAAATCAAAGTTGAACATGCATATCAAATAATGTTAGTCTTTGAATACTAACCAGAGTAGTGTGACCTGGACCTGGATTCTGGTGCTATTATTGACAACCACAAGTGTGTTTCCTTGTTGAATTCATTTAACTCATTCATTGTAGTTATAAACTCAAGTTTTGTTGTTTTTGTAGCACAGTTGTATAACATGTTTTTGTAAAGGACACCTCTATATCCTGCAAGCTTCATTTTTTCATGGATATGTCTAAGACAGTATTTATGCTCAGCACAAGGAAATAAAGTTTGAATGGCTTGAAGAAGCCCCTCTTCAACATAAAGGCATAAAACTCTAAGAACAAAGGTTAAAATATGACATAATGAAAGTAAAGTTTGAATGGCTTGAATTCCTTACCTTTTGCCTGTCACTCATTAAAGTATACCTTGAATTTCTTCATATTTCCAGATCTTCTGCCAAAAGCTCTAAGAACCAAGCCCATGAATTACTACTTTCTAACTCCAGAATTGCATAACAGACATGATATACCATTGTTACTATCAAGACCCACTGCAGTAAGCATCTGACCTGAAAATGTGCCTTTCATAAATGCACCATCTAGACCAAGCAAATCCTAGTTTAATGCTTTAAACCCTTGTTTTAAAGCAGCCAAACAAACATATATCCTTTTGAACTGTATTGTTGTAGATTCAGGATTTGATGGTGCTTCAACCTCAATCTTAACAGTGCTACATGATTCTTATCAGCCAACTCAGCAGCATACTCCCTAAGTAAAGAATATTGTTCCTTGTAGTCCCCTTCAACTTTTTTCTTTGCTTTCATCTTAGCCCTATATGCTTTCATCCTATGAACACTGACACCATACTTCCTTCTAAATTGACCATGAACTGCTTTTAGTGAGATGTTAGGGTTCTCTTCAATTTGTTCAAACATCTGTTCAGATAGAAAGGTTGGTGTACAAGCATATATATTCCTTGATTGAATGCATATGTGGTTGGTATTCAATGTTCTAACCACCCAACATTGAGAATCTTTTTCTTTGGAAAGTAACATCACACATGGACATTGATATTGATTAGGATTTGTCGCATCTAACATGGTAATTGAATCAATGTATATGTTATACATTCCATCTTCGACCACACTGACATTTTAATTTGTAAAATTGATCAAATTTGATACGTATTGCTTAAAATAACGAACCGACACAACCCGTTCACTAAAATACATGTAATCGTCCACTATAATTCAATTAATCTTAGAGAAATCATTCCTATACCAGCGCCAACATATCCCCTATTACAAATTGTGTTTTCATGGTGTGTATATATACATTCTTGATCACGTCCAGGCCGTCTGCAATGCGAGCAATTAACCATCGTACAATCAGTGTATAAGGTATCTAATTATATGTTTCAATTCAGGCATGTTTGGGATTCCTTATTTACACCTCCTTATACCTTATATAAGGAGTTTTCCATAAGTTACAAAATCCTAATGATGTGTGTAAAACACACTTACTTTCCGTATCATTTTATCATGTTTTAAGTACTTAATTGTTTTACTAATAAGAGTTATGGATGGTTTTTGCTTGATTTTACAAATATTGAATTTTAATTGTAGGTTATTTGTTTTGATGGAGAAAAGAGTAAAGTTTGAAGACTCTAGGGGCCTTTTTGATCAATTTTGAAGACTACAACTCAAGGCCCGACCCAAGCCCACAA
Source organism: Bidens hawaiensis (assembly GCF_021521415.1). Taxonomy (NCBI): domain Eukaryota; kingdom Viridiplantae; phylum Streptophyta; class Magnoliopsida; order Asterales; family Asteraceae; genus Bidens; species Bidens hawaiensis. The sequence continues at coordinate 3,339 of NW_027494483.1, read as the reverse complement.
GATCCAAGCCTTTTATGCATAATATATTAAGTTAATTGAAGAAAATAAGAACCCTAACAACCCCTAAATCCCGAAATCAGCAGCAACCAGCCATAAAACTTCCGTTTGACAGCTTCTAAGGTATCAAAGAAAGTCGTTTTTGCATCTTGTGTGACCAAGTGAAGAAGAAGGAGGCTTAGGACAACTTGGTACAACAGCTAGGGACCATATTCATCAAGAAACTCAGCCATATATCTTAAGTATTCATCCATAAACTTCATGTTCTTGTTCAAGATATTTAACTAGTTGATTTGATCTTTTACTTTGAATTGTTTTGCAAGTAACTTGAAGATTGAGTTGTGCTTGATTGAGATTGATTCGTGAATGATAATTATGTTTATGTTGAGTTATATGATGTTTACTTTGATGTATAGCTGTTGTCCAAAAATAATGTGTAGCTAAACTTGTTAGTTCTACCTAGGTTAGATGATTTTTGTTATGTTTTAGTAAGTAATATGGATTGTTGATCATCATGACTTGAATTGTTAATGAAAAGTTTGGTTTAACATTGAATTAGGTTGTGTTTAGTGGCTGTGAATTTGTTAATTACACTCATATACCTCTTGCTTTGATTAATTGAATAAGTTTTGATTGATTGTTGCTTGTTAGAACTCTTTACTTGGTGTTTAGGGTTTGTTTGCGGGGTGATCAACCGTAGGGTTTAAGTGAGTGTATTAATTGAATATAATCAGCGGGTGAACACCTTCTTAGAGACCAAGAGGTGATATGAAGTAAGGTCGTCTTATAGTTTTTACTTGTTAGGATTAGGATCGCGCGAGAGCGGGTCGGTTCTTGTCGGGTTTGGGTTTTGAGCGATTAGTTGATCTAGTTTAAGTTAAACTAAATTTTTCCTCTATCCTTGGTTACGTAGTATTCATCTCCATTAGGGTAGTGTGTCGGTGAGATCGAGAGGAGAGTCGACATTAGAGCACTTTAACAATTCGTTTCCCGGTTAGTTCTTAAAATCAACTAAGTGTAAGTTAGAGTTTGTTAGTAAGACTGAGAGGTGATCTAGCTTTCTTGAGTGAACCTTAGTTGTGTCATCCTTAGGAACCGGTGTCATGAGATTCATCAATCCATTACCTTATTATACCTTTAATATGATTCTTACCTAGGTAGACGTTTTTCTCTGATTGCAGTTAAAGCTTCCAAGTTTCGTCAAGAGTTTCATTTAGTTAAGTTAAGTTTAGTTAATTAGTTTAGTAAAAGTAAGTTAGGTTAAGTAGTTAATTAATAAAAATCATTTAAATATTCTTAGGTGAGCCTTGGTTAGGGTTAAGTATTAAAAACGTTTTCACGTGTCCTTGTGTTCGATACTCGGACTTCATTAGTGCTATACTATTAGTGATCGGTACACTTGCCGGTTTTGTGTGGTTTCTTTAGGAGTCTTGTTTAATAAATTTAAAGCTTAGTTGTGAGAGCATCATTATATACACATCACCTAACTAATGAAAAGTCATTTTTCCTTCTTTAAAATGTTTAATAAGTTATATTACACGAACACTATTTTAATTTATAATTGTGAATAACTTATAAAGAGGTAAAAATAAAGAAACCCAAACACCCCTTCGTCTATGTGACGTCTTCATTAACCGTAAGGTTAATTGAACCAAAATCAAACGGATTAATCGATTTGATTATCTAGGGTTTATATAACTTGTGGGAATCTGTATGTTTCTTTATATGCATCTGGTTCTAATCCTTAACCAACTGACACACCCAGCTCAGTTGGTTGGGTGTGTGTGTTTTTAGTTCCTGTGAGCCGGCCACCACCCAAGTTCGAGCCTCACAGAGCCCGTTTTGGGTATTATATATATATTTTTTTTGCAATTTTTATTAATTTATATTTTAACTACTTAAATCTTAAAAATACATTATATATATAATAATTAATTATAAGGAATCAGTATTTTCCTAGACCGATCATTTTTTCGAGATTTTGTTAAACAATATATATATATGTTGTGTGTGTGTGTGTGTGTGTATGTATGTATGTATGTATGTATGTATGTATGTATGTATGTATAATGTAATAGATTTAATTAAATTTGATAAATTGATAAAGGTTTTCTTTTAGTATTTAATATTTAAAACGGGTTTGGAGTATATATTTAAAATTCATCTCGTAATTAATATATCAAAATATGATTATAAGCTTGAGTATTTATAAATGATTTTGTTTATATAAATATTATTATTTAATATTTGTTATTTACAATACTAATTTAAAAGATATCTATATTAATAATAAAAATATATTAAACGTATTTTTAGTTATATTAAACATTTAAAGTAAATCTCTTTATAAACTATAAAAATCTTTACAAATATTTATTCAAGTATTTTTATGTATTTTATATAATTACATCATATTTATTACGATAAAACTTTAATAATAAAATTAATAATAAATATAAGTAATCTTTAACTTGCGTAAGCATACACTCGATCATCAAATCCCGAATTCCCTATCTAGTTTTAGCTTCGTATTCCATCCATATTTATTTTTTCCGCAATTATTGTTACTTAGGATTTCTCGTCGGTATTTGTCCCGAAGAGCTTGATCTACTTTTATAGCTTAACGAACCATATATCTTGCTTAATTGCTAAGGTGAGTAATCACTCCCCTTTTTACTTATTTTAAATCATTTTGGGGACATATATGTATTTAAAGTATTTATATATTATCTAGTATTAAAAACCGCAACTGTTTAATCCTTGTTTGTATATCAGTTTATGCCTAACTTACTATTTGCTACTTGCTTTACTTGAACGCATTTTGGTGAAGTTCCTCATTTTAGTATTATCATACGCTATCTTCGGCAACCGATGTCCATTTTTATGGAAACGGTTTAGTCCTTGCTTGGTAACCAATGCCCATTTATATGGAATTGGTTGAGCCTTTTCTTTATGGTTTGATTGATTGTTTTTACGCTATGGTTTAACTGCTTATCTCACAGGAACAGTTTGCATCTTTCTGTATTTATTATATAATATTATTGTAGTGTCTTAAATTGGTGTTTTACTCACTCAACATGTGTTGTTGACAAAACTTTCTATTTTATACGCATATGCAGGTTATTATTTGAACTAGTTGCAAGATTTGGTGAAGATTTAGTGAAGAATTAAGTTAGAAGAGATATAATCAAGATTTAAATTTGTATTTATTGTTTGTTTAACGAGTTGTATTTTGTATTTGATTATCTGAATATTTAATTAAATTTTGAGTTAATGTCCATTTTCGTCCTGTGGTTTGCTACTTTCGCCACTTCAGTCCAAAGTTTGAAATTTTGTCAATTT